>NC_091936.1:16816821-16856821 GCF_041260155.1 Ptychodera flava
TTATGGGGACGTGGGTTCAAGTCCTACATGGGTCATTTTTTCAAGCCCCAAATATTTGCTGTGCAGAGACACTCAGATGTAGACTTTGTGTGTTTTTCAATTTAGTTTCTACTATATATATATATATATATATATATATATATATATATATATATATATATATATATATATATATATATATATTTATATATATATATATATATATATATATATATATATATATATATATATATATATATATAAGATAAGATAAGAGTATGTATGTATAAAGATATCTTTAATATGCATTACATATGTAGGTAAGGCAGTATAAAACAAAGAAATGAACTAATTCCATCAAGGTTGCACTGAGTGGAATTTTCCTTCATTAGCAGACTAAGGACAAGATGTAATTCAACGTCTCTGTTGTTACTTGCCCTTAACACTTAATGAATTCAAGGTTAACCTGTTTCAGTAAGACCTGCAGTCCAAATTCGAGTTTGCGGCATGAAGTCTAAGTCGAAGAACTCCGTATTGACACAAGTTAAAGGTGCGTTGAGAGACATGACCTCGAGTGTAGCGAGTGATCGAAGTGAAACCGAAAACGAATAAATGCATGATGCTAGTTGCGCGCTTTGGACACGACCCGAGCTGCACTTCAGATGGCTATCCGTGACCTTACACACGTCCTGAGACTTTGAATGACGTCGATGCTTCCTGGACAAGATATGTTTAGCAGTTAGATAAAGAAAACAAGCCAAGTACACTACTTAAGAAGGAAGATTCTAGGTTAATAAATTTTCCGGCCGCGTCTTGACTAATTACCCCAAATAAACTGATTAAGAAGGAGGAATCTAGTTGGAAATCTCAATGAGGTACCGGGGAAGTCCAGGATCAGTCATCGGTGCAAGGTGCGCCGTGCGCCGCAGCGAATTCTGGCGACTGACGAGACCCGAGAGGAAGCAAATGCCCTTCCCCGAGAGATGATAGCTGACAGGTTAGCATATGCTGGGCACGGAAGATTAGTTGCAGCCGAGTAACTCAACGCTGGAGCAACGAGATCTGCCTGCAAAGAAGACAGCCTCCCCGAACCGGCATTAACGTTTCAATCGACGTCTTCGTAGCCTTGTTCGAGTAACGGACAACTTAATTGTAGCAAGGGCCGAAATCGTGCCCAGCAACGCTGATGAGCTCCGGGCTTCCTTTCTCCCTTTCTCATTCAGTGACGGCAGCAAACTATGCGGCATGCTGTCGCGTCGCCGGCGCACGTGTTCTGGCGGTCCGCACGTGCCGTTTGTACACCCCTTTTGATTTGATGAAGTCGCTCGGGCGTCAAGTTATCGAGTTACATCGACGTGCTCAAAATCCAGTGAGCAGGTCCCCATGTTAGTTTCCTTGATGCGTATCAATTTCTATTGATGAGATGGTCAGGAGGTTAGAACGGGGAATTAAATCTCGACAAAGTCCCAAATAATTTTCTTGTAAAATTCTTGTTGTTGAAAGATTATTGGGTAATTACATATCTGCACCGCTTCTGTGGGGAATAGTTGAGAATCTTGAAAATCGATTTATTATTAGAAGACAGTGATTTCTGGCGATACATAGAAAGCTAGTCTGTTTCTAAGGAAGCATTTAGTATGCCTCTCTCTCTCTCTCTCTCTCTCTCTCTCTCTCTGCATTCGTCGTATATATTCTACCGTAACTACCAAAATTATCATTAAAAAACGACGAAAAATATCAGCAATACGAGGCTTGAAAATTTCCTTTAAAAAAACTGAAACAATTATCCGATAAAAGAAACCTAATGAATGATTGGCACAAATAATGGAAATCAAAGCAAAAAATGTGACCGATTCAAACTAACAATCATCCGTGTATAAACCTTTCGGGCTTTGAAACCCTCTTGAAATAAACACGTGAACGCGTTTGTGAATTTCTTCCTTAAGTTTGCCCTCCACTGATGAAATGAATAAGTTGAATAAAAATAACCCATTCTTCTCTTCTTTGAAATGTATCGGTCAACAAATTTCACCCATGTTTATTTCCTTACAGGACTGCGTCTAATGACAGATCAATTCCTCCCTGGATGACCTCAAATATAAAAAAGTAAGAATCAAAAGTTACAAAAGAAGTTGTTACCAATAAGAAAATATGGATCAGATCAAAGACTGATATACAAGCTATTCTAGAATCTCTGCATTCCCTGGTAGTATGGATTTCTTGAAGTGCTTACAAATTGCAAACTAGACCAAGAGACCGAAACTTTCAAACAAATCTTCATCGATGACACACTCCAAATATTTGCTGATATTGTTTCTGCTCATGCTCTTTGTCTGTCGATGTATCAAGGATCGGAACAAACACTATAAACCACAGAATTTTTCCAATGAGAACAGGTGATCATCGATGTGGGTTTTTTTTTACTTTCTACTTGTTTTGGGTCGTAACCATCCAATAACGGAGGTACGCTATGACGTCACCAAACGAAGCTTCGTGATTGGCTGCTTTCCGCTTTCTACATCATCTCTTTATGTTTGTATAGGAATCTATGTGTAAGCTGTCTGAAGTTGTACTGAAATAAATTTTACCTGCTTGAAAAGGTATTTGAAGGAACATTAGCTATACATTCTGATTATGTTTTCATTATTTTTGTTCCAGATCATTTTTCCCTTCGTTTTTTCTAAAGTAAGTTGAAATAATCATAAAGCATTATCATAGCAAGCTCAAACGCATTTGATACAACATGCAAAGTTAATATTGACGCATTATTCTTGTCCGTCCTAGAATCCAGTTGTTAAAATTCACACTTGCATACAGGCTGTATTGGCTTGTTGAACACAGTGGCATTTGGACATCTAGGCATTTGGACTTGATTTTGCGGGTGTAGAACAAGAAACTTGACTTTAACGAACAACAATGGAGCTTTCGAAATATTTTATTCGTAGACCTGAAATTTAACTTTTGTTGGCTGTAGACGGTGAAGCACGTCTTCCACAACACGCCACATACAACCATATCAAGTGTCAAACCTCCCCAACTTTCTAGCTTTCTAAAGACTATCACCACTTGCTAGGTAACCAGTAGCCAATGTTTTCCACCCATATCATTCAGTTGATTGAGATTATAATTTACAGAAATTCAAACTAATGAGTCATGCGTTTATCTTGCCTCAGTCCCGGTTTGATGTGCCTCCGAGACGTTGACCGACTGTAGATACCTTGTAACGTAAAATCCAAGAACTGCGCACTTGTCCGTCTCTCCTGTCGCTAAACAGCCCACTATGTAACGGTATGTACCAATACTGGAATTAATAATATACATGTATTTATGAATTCATCAGTACACGTTGAACGACGAAGTAACGCAACTGCTTAGAATGCAAAAATTATCAATTATACCTACCGTACATCTGTGCACATGTCACATCAGAAAAATCTATGTAAACTATGTTACATTGATATCGACTTTCGAAAATTTCAACTCATCCTCAACATTTCAATATTGCAGTTGCATAATTTTTGCACTGAAATGGGCGCAGAAAACTTCACGGGGAAAAACAACTTTTACTTGACAGACTACGAAGAAGGACACACGAAGGACACACGAACGATCACGTTCTCGTCAAAATACAAACTCGAGTCATTTCAATTCGGATAATCCAATAAGTACGATAAGATTCCGCTGGAAACGCATGACTTACTGCAGCCTGTGCGTCCAGCAAGCCACTCCTGCGGCCTCGCTCAGCGCGGCCTCGTCTAGCTTGACGACGGGGAGATTTTCGTGGCGGGACTAAGGGGAGTAGAAGCTATTTCCAGGCCTATCCTTGCGGGGCTGGCGGCTTAATCTACGGGCTCAACTAAAAAAACCACTAGGAAAGCAACGGTCACACGGAGACCGACTTCCATACAAAATACCGTCGCGGTGAAAAAATAAACTACACATCGGTTGGTTTGATGCAGACAATCGCACAACGAAATGCTGATGTAGCGAATCAAAATTCCGCCTAGAAATTAATAATCAACTTGATAACAGTCAAAATAAGCAAATGAAAAATAAAAAAAATCACCTTGAAATTCAAAACATTGCTTAGCACCCGAGCTCTACGTGAATAAATGTTAACTTAAACTTGAAAGAGACGTTGCAAACAAAAGTAACTTAGAAATATGCTGTGATTATTAAAGGTGTTGATAGGCACGTCGCAATCAATTCAAACGATGCCTTACTTTACATTTATTCACTAAATTTTTGATATTTAGGGGGGGCAGCTTTTCAATTACGCCATCCTTTCTGTAATTTTCTTGTTTCAAGTTGATACCTTACTTTTTAATAGAAAAATCATCGTACCCAAACTCGAAACAATTCTTGAGACATGAAGTATTAGTAGTAGTAGTAGTAGTATTACTTTTAACCCCCCGAAAAACAAAGGATTTGAAGAACGAAAATCCGACGAAATTATGATTTGAACATCCCCCCCCCAGCAAAAAAAAAAAAAAAAAAAAACAGAAAAAAACCCAGAAAAAAACAAACCGACAAATAGCTGAAATAGGTTATTGGAACTTTAACCTCTAAGAGGTTCTTAAATAACTTGAAAGCAAAAACCGGAACGGTGATTGAGTATAACCATTCCACATTTTAGCATTTTAGTGCGAATTTGCGCACTATAATCAAAATAGAGCTAAAACTACCTTCCCCCCCCCTCCCCGAGCGGAGTGGGTCTCGTTTGTCAAGGCTCGCGGCTTAATTATCCACTGCCTCTTAGATAAGCTAGTGTGCAAGAAAATGCACAATAGTCACACTCGAAACAAAGTATTGAAACATATAGCAGCACGAAGTGAAATTGTCGAAGTTTCCAAGTGATGTTATCCTGGGCTGTGAAATGCGGTTGTGTACATTGTGGAGGGCGATCGATGAAGTCCTAATCGAATTTTGACCAAAATTATCGGCGTAGCCGACGTTCTCCCCGATTCCAAAAACTGCGAGGTCAGGACGTTGCCATGGTTACGAGAACCACCGTCACTTGATGTGTACAGCGCAGCGATTAAGAAATAGCGACCGTCCCACAATATACGGGACATTTTCTCTGACTTTTTTCCTCGTCAGTTATATTTCTGTAGTTCTATAGAAATGTGTTTCAGAGCAACCAGAAATTACCGGTCACTTTGAACCCTGCTTGGTGTGTGCGATCGTTCATTAAGTTCAATAATTTGGTCAAACCCGTCATAACGTAGGCTAAAACTCCAGAATGACATACAAAAAAGTACTGTGGCAACATTTGTCAAAAGATGCAGGTGTTCGCGGACCCCTTATCAGACTCGTCACTCCATTAAACATTTCCCGCCCTCGTATGACGGCGACATCGCCCTGATTGATGTGCTCGTTAATAGCTCACTCAGGTTGCAACATAATCAGACAAGCCGTGTTGTTTTTTGAAATGTACACAAAACTAATGGCCGAACTGTTGAGAAGTCGTACCCGATTACACCACGCCGGTACGGTGTGACATCATAATTCTGTACTTGCCAAAGCCGGTGGAAAAGTGCAAAGTACGAGACGATTGAGACGCTAAACCCATAGAAATTTGTACTCTTCGATTGTCTAACTGAAGTTATTTCTGCCGACATTTTTTTTCTCCAATCATTTTGCGTTTAGCTCCGGTTTTCTCGTGAAATCTAGTTCGATTATGTCGCGTGAAACGCTAATGTTCTTGAAACCAAATTCAAAAGTCGAATCGACTCTGTTAATCTCTTGCTATCTTCTCGATTACGGACTTTGTTTGAATGGTGTTTGAAATTACATGCTCGTCAAAAGGGAAATAAACTTCTCCCCGGCTACCTTCTCAAGAGCACATTCCTCCTCGCATTCTATTGCTTATTTTATTGCGCATTTCTTTCTCCTTTTTTTGCCATAGCTTGGTCTCGAATTTATAGGCAAAATTTTGAACATGAGCTCTTTGAACACGTACGACCTTTTGGATAGTTTTGGATCGCATTGCCTTTCTTGGCGAAAAAAAAAACCCGGATATTTCAAAATACTGCAACTTTGATTATTCTTCCAGAATATGCGTTTATTGATGAAGGCGTGTTCGACAGCGAAACAGGTCACCGAGTTCAATGCCACCCTTTTTAGACAGATTCGCGCTTTACTGTTCGCTTGAACGAAATAAAAGTCCCTTTTGAAAGTTTTGAGAGACAATTAAAATTGAAAGTACTGCTCAATCAGGAAGCCACTTGTTCAACACAGAATGAGTCACAACTTTTTATATTACAATAAAAAAGGTCAGACGTTCAAGTTTATGAAGCCCACATGACGCAAAACGTATTGAAGTCTTAAACTGCAAGTCCAGACTTGGTCCATGCTGTCCACCTGTTTTGTCAATTGTTTTTATCATCGGATAAAGACGCTTATTGTTATTTATAATGCGGCAAAACATGGGTAATATTTGGATCAGATTGACCTCGTACACTGTTTTCTGGTCGTGCCATTGTTTCGGCTTAATTGTGTTCTGTTATATCACTGGATCTTCAAAACCCGTTGTGGTCACGACATTGCAAGCCATGGGTCGATAACCGACAATGTACAAGAACATGACCTTTGCATCATCTCTGACTTGTTTTTGACACTTGTACTATTCCCGTCACAAGACCCAAGGTGACCCAACCATCACCCTGTGTAATGTCAGCGACAGGTCAGATTGTGCGCCAGGTTAGATATGTTTTGTCTTACTGGCTAGAATTTATTTTTGCCCATGAATTTGACAGTTATAGTCATTGCGAAGGCTGTGTGACAACGAGCTTTATTTTGACCCTAAGGTTAAGGCTCCTAAAGCCAGGTTGAAGGGCGACCGCGCTGAGGATGCAAAGCCAGCCGCTGGCCGACCTGTTCGGCTTCCCGGGGCTACTGAAGGGGCGCGCGGTGACCATTCGTAACCATTAAACTTGGGCGATAAAATCGGAACCTGTCATTCTTTCGAAGATCGACACAGTCTCTGATGTCATTACTCTGCAGTAAAAATTCAGTGTCCGTCTCCCAACAGTATGCATCACTGTCCATCGACCCTATCTTTTGTACGCATCGGTGTGCAATCCTGGGACTGATCGCAGAGCCCGTATATTCATGACGCGAGGCAGTCGGCTCTGAACAAACACACACGCGCAACAGGGCTTTACCCGTGTCCTCTGAGGCCTGTGCGTAATTAAAAGAGAATTTCTAAAGTCCATCCGTTTTATGGAGAAGTTTTTATTCCGTATTATGTGCTTCTCCACGCAGTTTCGTGCCTTGGCTTTCAACTCAACTCTCACGCATCCCGGATGCGAGTCCCCCTAGGGAGGGCGCGGTGCGTGCCTCGAGTGCGTAATGCTCGCGGGGAAATAGCCGAGAAAGTTAATCTTTGTTTCCGCGTAATAAACAAACACAACGAGACACTGAGGGCATACAAGACTCCGGAACAATTAACTGAAGGCGTCGCTCTTTGGTGTAACTCTCTTGCTAAGGCCAAGCCATCACCTTCGATCTCCAAACAACTAGAAAATCTTTTTCGAAGTAAATCGGGCAAACGCATCGCAAGTTAATCCTCAATGTACAACGGATTATCCCGGCCACTCATCCATTATATGCTAATTTTCGATGGCCGTCTAATTATGTCCTAACAATGTTGACTTGCACAAATAAATGAATTGACACTATCACGGGGAAAAAGAAGGATTCCCGGACTTCAAGTACAGTTACTATACATTGTAAATAACACGGGAGAAGGGTGCCAAGTCTTCCGTGTCCGGAGTGACGGAAATAGTTCTGGGGAAAAAAGGAGCGATACCTCCTCTGATGCGTCACTTTTGACCACTTGGCCGAGCCTTGCAACATTCAGCCGATGGTATTCGTACCGACCACCGTTGTTTCACACTGACACAGCCAAGTGAGCATGAACTCTCACTCATACAAATGCAATGCACATAGAAATTACTAGACATGTAAATAGATAAATTTGCAAGGTACATGGGCAGATATCTATATATATATATCTATATATCTATCTATCTATCTATCTATCTATCTATCTATCTATCTATCTATCTATATATATATATATATATATATATATATATATATATATATATATATATATATATATATATATATATATATATATCAAAGCACAGATGTCCTTGTGGGAAATTACAGTGCTCAATGCTAAAAGCGAAGCTTTTAAATAATAATAAAAGACAGCAGAATCGAGACCGGTGGTATGAAATGTAAAAACAAACAAGGAAGGAAACAAATTTATTAAATAAATAAAAAATCAACAAATGTGCAAATAAATCAATTGATTAATAAAGAAAGAAGAGTAATTCTTGCAGAAAGTAAGTTTGGGATAAATTCAAATAAAATCTCATTCGATATCTCTTTTCGTGGACAATTAGCGTTTTCCATGGATTGATGTTAACTGCGTGGTGATTATGTCAGCTTCCCAATTATGTGTTTTTCCCAACTTTTATCTAAAAATTTGGCTGTTGACTTGTCTTCATGACAAGACATTGAAGTAGAATGCAGATTGTCGAATTTTTAATTTACTACGCTTTTCTCTAGTCTGTCACTTATGTTGACGCATGTTGAAGCCTAATCGTTTTTCTCACCGACAAAAAAAAATTGCCCTAGAGTGTAAAAGCTATGTTTTATATCAAAATATCAAAATATCACTACACTTTAGGTATGTTGTTTACCTAACCCCAATCTTTGCACGGTTACCTCTAATGTTTATCTTTTATGCTAACACAGAGTGGTTGAAAGCTTCCCCGAAAAGATTGAGCAAGTTTGAATCCTTCTTTTTTCTAGGCAAGCATTGCTGTATGATTACATTTGGACTCCGCGATGCATGTGATTTCAGGATTAAAACATGGCAAACATCGGCAGCTGTATTGCGGTTGGCCTTGCTATTTCTACCGTGCAACAGGATATCGCAATAGGCTATCTGAGCAGCTTATATGCGCCGAACGATATTTACACATGTCCCGTCATGTATCACCTCTGACCTAACCTCTGACATCCGCGCCAAAGGGATCTTCGCATCGGGATGCGCAATCGCCCTTCTGCAAAAGAAAAAAAATACACAGATAGTTACACCTAATTAAATGTGAAGCGAGTTGAATACATAAGTTTAATCACTTCATACGCACCAAGTACTTGAGTTAATAGTTTCAAGTTCAATATAGGCTATCTTTCGTGGAAAGAAATGAATAAATTTTGCAAGAAACAAAAACAGCAGAAAACACAAACATTCGACCTTTCCAGAGTCGTTGTTGTGTTAGAGCAGCATCATTGCATCTTTATCGGCGTGACAACCATAACTAAATAGTATAGAATTATTGACAAACGTTAATCATATACCATATTAGGAACTTTAAAAATAAATCTGATTTAATAGGGATGTCAGAAAAGAATGAAACACATCTTGTCGATTCACTATCGATGATGAATGAAAACGAGGCAAATTTATTCATTTCGAGATGAATTTCTATAACTTGTAATATCGGAGTTATAACTCCAGGTGAATTGTGTGCATATTGCCTAAACAGACTTTGCGTTGACGTGACGATGATTTATTGCCAAATAAGTGCATGTGTAGTGTAGAAAAGTAGTGGTGGAGGGGACAGCGGGGTATTGTAAGATGGGGGCTTCTGAGAGAACACTTACAAAGGGTGCCAAACAATGAAACATGACCACAACACATGTTTAATGATGTCTACAATGAATGGATTAAAGTGGGGTTTCTTGATGAATTTCCACTGACGTGGATCAAAGCAACGGGCGAGGCATTGTAAGCAAACTGTTCAACGTCAGACCGGGTCTTTTGCTACGAACAATGTACAATCTCACCAACTTTTTAAGACCGTCGGGTGCGAAGCTGTCAAATGCAACGGGGGCAGAACGGCTCGTTCTAATGTAAGGAGAGAACCGGTTTGAATTTGAACTCATAAACTTGAAGCAACTTCAAAAAGTGACTGTGCGCGCGGGACGCGTGCTCGGATCATACGAAACATTTTAAGAATTAATTAATGGCACGGGAGGAGTTG
Source organism: Ptychodera flava (assembly GCF_041260155.1). Classification (NCBI taxonomy): domain Eukaryota; kingdom Metazoa; phylum Hemichordata; class Enteropneusta; family Ptychoderidae; genus Ptychodera; species Ptychodera flava. The sequence continues at coordinate 16,826,868 of NC_091936.1, forward strand.
GCGAGCGTCATATTTGTCAAAATAATTGGCGGGGAAAATCGATGTCGATTTCCGAGGCAAACATGGAGGGACTATATTGATACTCTGTATACTTTTCCCGTGAAATCGATTGGTGAAATTGTACATAAAGGCACCAATGCGGTTGACCTCATCCCTAAACGTAATTGCCTCCAAGAATTATCCAAAAAGAGTGACGAATTATCGAATTTTCGATCCGTCCGCAGCGAGTAGAAAGGCAGTAGTTTTTTACGTGTGCACCGACATATGTTGTTTTTCACGAATGCCTGTTTTATGAACAATTCTGTGCTGACAGATTCCAAGAAAAAAATTGAAATTGTTGAGATCCTGGCGCAATTTTACAAGGTGCGTTCATCTTTCCGACAGAAATGATGCGAGTCTGTGGAGAGAGTATTATTTCGGCAAAGCCCCGTCTCCCAGCGCTCATGGCTCACCGCGGCAGCGCCCGACTGCTAATTAAGCAATGGGCGCGTGCGCGTGTGTATTTTTCTCCCGCGAACGCCTGGGGGACATACACACAGTTTTCGTTCTGAAAGATACACTGGTAACATTGTGTGCGTTCATTGTCTCTGCTGTACATTTGCCGTAGGAAACGCAACGAAACTGCGCACAAAGGAAGTGGGTAGGAACGGACGTTCTTAATAAAACTTTGAGTGAGCACGGACAAAGAATTATTGAAAATTTCCATCTTTCGAGAAAGTAATCCTTATTTACTTTTAATGTGGAAATATTGACATTCCCACGTCAAACCAACTTTTTATTATGCGCAAATCAGTTACGCTTTTTGGGGTAAAATAGGTCTCTATGACACAGTCTTGTAAAATTACGTATCTAAGTGACCCCCTAACGCAATTTAATCTAGAAAAAAACTAAACTCATGGAACTAACTTAGTTTTTTAATGTCAAAAGTCATTATCGAATTTCGTCGATTTCAGGTAATTTTGCTGAAATGCCACTCACAATATAGAATAAAAAGTATTTACACTTCAGAATTATTGGTCACCCTTTTTATTTCTTTTATCCAGAATTTTTTGTACCTTTTCTGTACCTTCACCACAAGTTTAGATAGCAACAGATGAACAGCCGACGATCAATTCAGAAATTGGAATTCGAATTCGGTAAATCAGCAATGATTTTTTTCCAGTGCGCGTTTGCAAACTTTAATCAGTTCACATAACTAACATAGCTAAACCTGACGCAATCAGGGCGGGAACAGAATTGTCTTGTCACGCAATAATGACAGTATCGAAATGTCTTCCTGCGAATTTTGCAAAGAATTCAAATAAATAGTGGGTTCCGTTTGAATAAACCATGTTTCCGTGAAACTGTCATCAAATTTTATTATACGATTTTTACTGGCTCCGATATTGTCTTGCTCATCATTGATTCTCTGTTTGTACTACAATATTTCAATTTATCTAGTTTGTGAACGCTAGAACAAGCTTACAAGATACGCGTACATGATGAAGTCTAACCGTCGGAAGAATTTCCTATCCTTTCACGAGAGACAAGTCAGTTGGTGCGTTGATATTATGACAGAAATGTTTAAATTTGTCAATCGGCGTCATAGCCGTATGACAAGAACTAGCTCTTAAAATAAGCTAGATGTCGCCGGGGCGAAAAAAATCATATGCTTGTTTTTTTTAAATGCATTGTGAATAAAGGCTTTTATGGAATGAAATAAGCTAGAAAGCGGCAGTAAAACCTTGTCTCTTTAAAACTCGTTATGTAAAACATTTTTGGAAAGACTTTAAACTTCTTTTTTCTGTAGATTTGTAGATAATGTATTACTCCTTTCGACATTCTTTATGTGGCTAATGTATTTATAATTTGTTTATCTTCAAGCTCTTTTGGAGACTAAAACCGCTCTTTAGAGTTTATCAGGTACCCTTTTTAAATAAGATTAAATTTCAATCGTGAATACATGAATAAATAAATAATATCTTTACCTTTGTTTTATCATTTCACTAGAAATCAATTATTTGGCATTTTACATCTCGTAACACTCTCACACAGTGGTCGACAAACAGACCCATAGGCCCGCTACGGATAGAAGAACAAAAAAACATACAAACAAACAAACAAACCTCGACAGTAAAGGCGATACACACGAGAAATACCTGAGTATGAACATAGGACCCTAGAGATTTCTCTACAGTCTATGGCATGATCTAACCCTCGCTCCAATAAACTGTAAACCGCGGTAAAGCTCATTTATATTGTACAATTTTCATTTCTAACCTAGACATGATTTGGGATCATTTAGCTTAGAGGAGATAATGTAATTTCTTCTTGACTCACAAATGTGAAAACAAAACTACCTTCGCCTTTTGAGTTCACGCCCCTTGGTTTTTGTCAGCTTTGCAAAACCTCATTATTGTCTTACACGATTCTTACCTTGACACCATATCAGTTACTCAAAACCGAGACTTTCGTATAGATTCTGTTTTTATGTTTTCCAATGGCCATTTTCCATATTCAGACTTTTGATTTTATGATAATTTTGAAGTAATAGAATCCTAGTGCAGTAACAGTGTTAGTAGGAAGAAGTAGAGAAGAAGTAGATCTCGGTCATGGAAATATACAAAAATAACTGTACACGTCCTATATAGGCCTACAGTACCACATTTCTCTCACTATTGTATCTCCGTCTCGCTGTCTCCATATGTCTTCCACTTCCTATCTCTATCTCTATCTATCTCTGTCTCTGTATGTCAGTCGTCATAGGTCTCTGTCTGTCTGTCTTTCTGTTTGTCAGTCTGCCTGCCTGCCAGTATGCCTTCTCTCTTTAGTCTCTATCCATCTGTCTCCCCTCTCTGTGTCTCTCTGTCTCTATGTCTGTCTGCCTACCTGTCTACTTCGCTCTAGATGTGTATTGTGTCTGTCTGTCTGGCTGGCTGGCTGGCTGACTGGCAGATTGTCTGTCTACCTCTCTGTCTCTGTCTCTCTGATTCTGTCTCCCTGTCTATCTTTTTTCTCTGTCTGTATCTCTGTCTCTGTCTGTCTGTATGTCTCTCTCCCCTCCCTCCCTCTGTCTGTCTCTCTGTCTCTCTCTCCCTCTCTGTCTCTGTCTGTCTCTGTCTGTCTCTCTGTCTCTGTCTCTCTGTATCTGTCTCTGTCTCTCAGTTTATGTCTGTCTGTCTGTCTGTCTGTCTGTCTGTCTGTCTGTCTGTCTGTCTGTCTGTCTATCTCTGTCTGTCTGTCTCTGTCTGTCTGTCTGTCTGTCTGTCTGTCTGTCTGTCTGTCTCTCTCTGTCTGTCTGTCTGTCTGTCTGTCTGTCTGTCTCTCTCTCTCTCTCTCTCTCTCTCTCTCTCTCTCTCTCTCTCTCTCTCTCTCTCTCTCCTCTCTCTCTCTCTCTCTCTCTCTCTCTCTCTCTCTCTCTCTCTCTCTCTCTCTCTCTCTCTCTCTCTGCATTGATCAATTTGTGTACGTAATGCATTAAATTCCAGTTTTCGGTGACCGAACTTACTCAGACACAACAATAATAAAGTCATTGCAAGGTGATTTACTGGCGTGTTTACACGCTGACAGGTTCTCGCCGCCAACAACTCAACTGAAGAGGACAGTACGTGAGATTATGGACAACAAAACCATTTAGTATAGTAGCAAATTGCAAGTTAATACCGGCGTTGTTGCCCTACCCATTTTGATAGGTTTGTTGTACTGCCAGATTTCTCTCTTGTACATTTCTATGTTCCTCGTCAACGCATTGTTCGCTTCTATATTTTTATTATTTGTTTTCGCCTGGGCTGTCACAAATCGTTGAAATACTTCACAAACCCACAACAGTTGATCTGAAACCAGAGCTCGCCACTGATCGCCGTCAAGTGTCAAGCTATGCTATGCAATTTGTGTAACACGAAACCAGTTTAAGAGAACTTTATAATTGATCTTCGTACCGAGATACCTAATTTGGTTGAATAAATTAAACAAAGGGAAAAACTATACCCCAATGATTTAATAGCGAGAAAACAGAAAAGCTGTAAGACATGGGATTGTCAAAATTACGGTTTCGTTTATTACATGACCTCCCCAGATATTTGGCAAAGAGAAAGAGAATTTTAAAAATACTATTTTTAACGTTAACAGAGGCAAAGTCCACTTGAAGTGACGATTAGTCAAACACAGAAATAAAGAAAGACCTCGACCCGATTCTATGCAATTAACGCCTGTAGGAAACGGTCCAAGGCTATTGTCCTATTATGATCCTCTTTGATAAAAAGGTCAAGCCAGAAAAACACATTCTTTGATAACAATCTATACTTTAATCTCTGTTTAAATATGACCAACTCACAGTATGCACGCCTTTTTTTTGTTTTATGACCTAACGACGTCTCTCTGATCACGAGCTGCGAGGTCAGCAAATGATTATAGCGGTTCAAAACGGTCGGCGCAAACTGCAAGCCAGACGCTCTGCAGATTCTACTCACCGTCTTCGGCTGACGTCGAAACAGCGCCATCAACGGTTAACTCAAGTGTTGAATTTCGAAAGTTGTTTCATACACGACACGCTCAAGAGCAAATCTCTTTCGCACAAGTTTGAGATTAAAGTTTGATTCTTTAAAAACGGAAAATAAAAGATTTAAAGTCATTGGCGATATTGACAGACTAAATCAATCTCTGCAGCTATAATTAGATTCAAAATTGAAATACATGATATTAGAAACGGTAAAGCAAATCGCATTCGGTTTTAGTACCATGATAAAATACGAGTTGTAGATTGCATTGTATTTGCAATATACAGATGCGAGTGTTTGATTTCAAAACCTTCCTTGCTGCTTGGTTACGCGTTTGTCTGAGATATGCCTTCAGAAAACGCATTCTGTGATGTTGGTCACTGGCTAGTTTCCCGACAAAACAAATGAGGGATCCACTCCCTAAACCAGCTGAAACTCACTGTTTTGTTATTTCATGTTTCGGGAAAAAAAATATATGATAGAAGAACAACTGGATCGATCGCGATACGTAAGCAAACGCTGTTCATCAGAGGGGCATCTTCAGCGAACAAAAGCCGCAGTCTGAGATTTTCCCATGTACAGACGACCCTTTTACCGCGCAGGGATGGTAAAACACTCTCCGGAGCTGTACTAAGACATTTTAAACCCATTAGACTAGGGGCAGTGGCGGTACTTAGAAAACAGTCCCTCTTATTACTTTGTCAATAATATGGATTCTCGATTGAGATGGTTCATTTCAAAGGAAACCAACACGGAGTATGACAAGATGAAATAAAGTAATGTACAAGCAAAAAAGCGTTCATCTGTCGATTTCATCCATCATCCCTCGGTGGCCCGCGAGTGCACGACGGGGCGAGACGAACGCGACGGGAGACTCGCTTGCGGGTGAATTGTCTTGGAAACTTTTGACAGGACAGTGATAACAGCCGACTTTCACGATTGTTCCAAAAAACTATCACGCCCCCCCCCCCAAAAAAAAACACACAAAAAAAACGTGAACGTGTCTTTTGAGAATGTCGTCGCCAATCGTTTAAAAGATGAAGTGACATTTTTTCATGAAAAAATTGCACATACACTTAAACTTTTGAGTTGCGTATCTAAAGCGGAGATGTTTATTTTTTTATCTTATTGTGTAGGTAATTTCCAAAAAAATCCACGACTTAGCGGTGGGCTTCAGTTCAGGTTTCATTGTCGCTCGATCATTTTTACGACTTTTATACCTGAACATCCCAACTGACCTAGTGCAATATGTTTTCCAATAAACACACTGGTACCATTTGCCTTCAGTCGACATGTTATTGAACCCACAGCGTATGGTTAACAGGAACGTGCGTGAGTTATCTCCACGTCGACGTCAGCAGATCCCAGTGATCCATCATCTAGCAATCCGTGTAAAAAATCATTATAAATCATTGAAGAAGCCTGATAAAATGAACAAATATCAGGATTTTTTTTTAATCTTTAGGGTCCGCTGAGACCAAACAAAAACCACTAATCAACCAGAGTGATCTTGTATGCATATCATGATATGCGCGAAATCAGAAAGTAATATACAGACAGAATCAAACATATGATATTTGGTTAAAAAGACTGCACGGCCTTCACGCGACAAACGGGATTCATTGTGTACATGAGAGAAAATTTCCCTTCTTACCATTTGAGCAATGCATAAATTTGAGATTGTTTTGTAAAAACCATAGTTCACCGGAAGAGATGTACGAGTACAACCTTTATGTCTAGTTTGATATGTGTGCTGTTGATGCCGGAATACGTCATTAATTCATGATTTGGTTCATTTTGCATCTGATGCTAATCGATTTTTTATGTGACTGTTTAAATGAGAAAGTGGTAAAATATGAACAACCCAACCATAGGAATGCCGCTACCAGTTGTAGAGATGTGGCGATACGGTTGCACAACAGGGCGGTTAGTCACCGAACTTTTTACCAACTGAGCAGTTTCAAACCCATCAATATGAGCTAAGGTTTTAGATAGGATTCAGGGCAAGTGTTTTAAAACGCCTGGGGGTTGAAAATCCTGAAATTTGATGATAGCCCATCAAATCCCCCCTTGAATATATGTGAAAATTCAGCAAAATTCATGCATAGAAATTCACTCCAGTGCAATTTCATGTGTTTTCTCACAGAGAGACTGCGGTCTTTCATTTGCTTTAGGGAGAGTGAAGGCACGCCATCATTGCCGGTGTCATACACTTGTTGTTACTATGCGTAATCACACTTCGTGGTTGGTCCTTTCATTTTCTTTAAGGTTGATTTTTTTATTAAATCTATGCTGGATATTGCATTTATGATATCACAATATCATGTTTACTATAACATTTTGAGGAGATAATCACATTTACTTTGGTAACACAAACCTTTAACGTCTTAAATAACTGCTCTGCAAAATTCATGAACTGTTCGAGATGACAGGTTTCCCATGATGCTACAGGATACAGGAAATTCTAAAAAAAGATAAAATTTGCTACAGATTTTACTTCAAAGTAACAGAGATACGAGAAACAGAAAAAACACGAGTAGTTTAATAAAATAGCATGACTATTTCTTACTGGCACTATAAGCAACATTAAGCTCATTTTAACTTCACAGTTTAAGACTGTTTTATCATGCATCACCTCCTTGGTGCATAGTTATTTAAGTAACGTTTCTCCTCCTAGGTTTTTTCTTAAAGTTCTATGAAATTGACATTCAACATGCACGTCGATAAGATAATCGAACAGAAAGTTGAGAAGTCCCTAAAGCAAAAATTCGAAAGAATAAGAAGAGGGTTGCATATGTTGCGGATTAAATAATTGGTGAGATGAAATATCCCCCCCTACTATATCGTTCAAAATTGCGGTAATTTTTGTTCATATCCGGCTTAAAATACTTGCGATGATTGTGCGTTTATTATGAGGAGTGGGATGTTTTGCCGGAGAGATTTCATGCTCACTTATTTTAGGAAGCATAATAATTCCAATTTTCCGTTTATTACCATCGACAGATTCTCTTTGAAGTCATCATTAGACACTGACGTGTAACTGTTGATGCATTTGTTTGTTTTGTTTGTAAAATAAAGTAAATTGTAAATTTTCATGTTATTATTTACAACTGAGTTCTAGTCCGGACTTAAATTCACTGTTTAACAATACCATCGCATATTGTTCACAGTGCGTTAAGGAGGCCAATACTTTTATTTCAGTATAGTTTAGTGAAAAAAAATATTAACATGCTCACCGTAAAACAAAAAATGCTACAAATATTATCAGTAGTTACAGCTATCGTCCCTTTAAACAACATCTACCTTAGCTTAGTCTACTTATTCTATGATACTGAAATATACATGCAGCTGGCCATGGGAATAACCATTGAAACAAACACGACTTCTCCGCTATATGCTCCGCTGGCTAATTTTCTTTCATATCAGCGTCGTCCATCCTTGACTGACTCAATTTGCCACGGTTGACAATTTGGATAATCATCGGGCGCTAAACAAAGTGTGTAATAGGGCAACTCCAATTCCCATATCAGTGCATAGACTATTGTCATTCCGATGCTCACTCGCTTAATTCTACGCCATTTCTTATTCATTTGAACGTATCTGTAGACTTCTGGCACTTCGGGCACATTCCCCCGCTAAAATCAGTTTTCCGGGTTTAAATATGTGATGACGGGATCGTCCGAATCTAGAGATGTGTAGATTCTTGAATTTACATCGAGTAAGGAAATTGTCACGGTTAGTCCAGAATGCTTTTAATAGCCAGGCAGTAGGAAAGAAACCGATTTAATCGAGGCATATCAATAATCCATTACGGTTCAAGTAAGCTCTGATAATCATAGTCTTATATTTTTTTCATATTACTCTTAGCTTAAGGTTGAACAAACCATACGGTGTTATACTGCAGTAAGAATGGAATTTATGATCGTCACGGTGATTATTATCTCATGAAGTAAGATTTAGCTCATAATATCTTGATAAAATATTTTCAGCTAACTCAGTAAAATTTATATGAAACGACACTGGCGTCAAAGCTGAAGTCTGTGGATCTGTTTGTGTCGGTGAGCGCGGCGTTCTGTTGACTAAATTGTCATTGAACAGGTTTATTCTAGGTTGTCGTCTGTACTGTCACCTGTTCCAATTTTGCCACAGTTACCATGGACAGAGAAAATCTAACCAATCAGAGATTTTAAGCGGATGGTCGCTTTTTAAAAACAGCGTCCGCAGATGGGCATTTTGAATACCAAGGAACGCCCCTGTGACCATATATGGGCATATTTAGATTACAGGTGACTGTATACCTTTAAGTGCCAAAGTCAATTTTTGTTGCCTCACAAAAATATAACACAGACTTTTTTTTTAGATCAAGATATTATTTTCAGATTTCCCCCTTCATTTTGATCAAAAACTGTAGCTAATGAAAAGTTGTGTCTATTTTGTCCAAAATTGTCAAAATAATTACAGAAAAATTCGTAAAAATTGGTAAAACGTTGCGCTAAAATTTTGTAGGGAAATATTGCAATACCCAAAGGGTTAGTTAATTAACTAAGTGTCATCGCCTTGTACGAAGAAAGACAACTTTTTATAAACATAGGGCCAAAGTCCCTGAAGCTACTATAGACATGGATACAAAATTAAGTATTTCCTGACTGTATGAAATTATCTCACTAAGGTCATCCTAGGGACCTGTAAACCAAATATTAAAGCTGTCTGACCAGCGGTTTTGAAAAAACAAGCGACTCAACAGTTGACAGAGCTCTGCTGTGTTATGTAGAGAATAACCTTTTGTGACACATGTATTGATGAAGAAGGTGGATATCTTTGATACATGTAGCTCATTTCAGGATGGCCTGACCAAAAATGGAAAAAAAATACTGTAAAAATACAGATTTGCATATTTCATCACAATTTTAACAAATCTAAGTTGGGTTGTCCCTAGGGACCTGTATACCAAATAACAAAGCTGTCTGACCAGTGGTTATGAAGAAGATTTTTTACCAAAAACGCCTTTTTTGGTGCTAATTTGCATATTTTCAACAATAACAAAAATTAATAAAAAGAGTTTCTCAAAATCATATATTTTATCCACACAACAAATATCAAATCAGTAAGTACTGCAGTTCTCAAGATATTTGAGTGGACGGACGCCTCACAAACGGACATACATACATACATACATACATACATACATACATACATACATACATACATACATACATACATACATACATACTGACAGTGCACGCCGGACAGATACCCATCCCAATAGCTTCTATAGACTACATTAGTCTATAGTAGCTAATAAACGAGAGTTAATTACATTCTAATTAAAGTAAACAAGACTTGCTTAAATCAAGATTTTCGTCATAAAAAACAGCATATCTGTCAGGTTATAAAGAATCTTAAGCTGGTTATCTTTTTATCAGTATTTTTATCCTATTAACCAAGCACATTTTAACTTTCAAATTAACATTGTAAGTAAGTTCTGTTGAATAAGTTGAGACTGTACGTACTCAGAGAAAGCACACTGAAGAGACAAATGTTTGAAACTTAAGAAGTTCAAGGTCATCAAAAGCATCATGTAACACTTTCATTGCACTGTTTACACAGATTGCATAATTGCTATAAATAGCACATAAGGAATCTTACAGCCCAGCTTTACCATAAAAACCCTATCACTTTGACCACTCTTTTAATTGACCACTCTATTTTTTCCTCAAAAAGTAATTTTATTTTATCCTTATCAAGTCAACCATAAATGGAAATTAGAACTTTCTCTATCTCTATTTATTTGACCACCCTAACATGACAAACTATTTTGAGCAATTTCTTTTAGATAACATACATGGCACAATAAATGACGGTTCAGAATATGTCAAAGTTGGGATTCAGGAAAGTTGCCTTTACATGTTTTAATCCTCCAAGATGGTAAGCATTTCACTATGAACTGTCAAAAAAAGTTGAACTTTCTGATAATTCTACACTAAAATTATTTTGGCTTTGATGATTTCCTAATTAATTCAATTATTTAAAATCATATTAATTATTTTTTATTGGGTGAATTGATAGGGTTTATACAGTACAAGAATTACATACTATGTAAGTCAAATTTTGATCAAAAATGACAAAAAAAATTCCTTAAAAATACAGATTTGCATATTTCATCACAATTTGAACAAATCTAAGTTGGGTTGTCCTTAGGGACCTGTATACCAAATAACAAAGCTGTCTGACCAGCGGTTATGAAGAAGAAGATTTTTTACCAAAAACGCCTTTTTTGGCATTAATTTGCCTATTTTTAACAATATCAAAAAATTAAAAAAAACAGTTTCTCAAAATCATATTTTTCATCTACACAACAAATATCAAATCAGTAGGTACTGCGGTTCTCAAGATATTTGAGTGGACGGACGCCTCACAAACGGACATACATACATACATACATACATACATACATACATACAGACTGACGACGGACGCCGGACGGATACCATTCCCAATAGCTTCCATAGACTATAGTCTATAGTAGCTAAAAATGAATAAAATTGACTACAAATGTGCTTCTGAAGCTTTTATTGGTGTGTGAGTTGACCTACGTAAGTATACAAATGTACAACACAAGTTAAAGCCGGGCACGGCTCAGACGGCGTTGGCGTTTTCCTAAAACTGATGAAACTTTACTTTGGATTGTTGAAGTTATCCGTGTATTCCATGAAACTGTGAAACCATCCCTTCACAGTTTCATGGGAGTTTACCTGGACGTGGCCATGTGGACTGATTTAGTGTTTTTTCCACTTTGCTATCTTTTGCTGTAGCTGTAATACGTATTAATTTATTCATACTTGGAGGAATACATACTATTTTATGTTACAATGGACCTGCTTTGATGTGACATATCGACTATGCGCGCGTGATCTGATATCTTGAATTGAATATGATCCCTGAACGTTAGTGTACAAAAATTCCAAGTCCCGCTAGGCTGCCAGTCTAAGCCCTGCTCGAAATCATAATTAGAGCAATTTCAAGCAACTTTCGGAATTTTAAAGTAAAAATTTCAATGTATGTATGTATGTATGTATGTATGTATGTATGTATGTATGTATGTATGTATGTATGTATGTATGTATGTATGTATGTATGTATGTGTGTGTGTGTGTGTATGTATGTATGTATGTATGTATGTATGTATGTATGTATGTATGTATGTATGTATGTATGTATGTATGTATGTATGTATGTATGTATGTATGTATGTATGTATGTATGTATGTATGTATGTATCTAAGTAATGACGTCAAAACAATGCAAGATTCAAGAAACTTAAGTTACAAATATTATAACCAGTACCTGAAATAATTTACATCCCCTCTCTCCCCCTCTGCCCCCTCTCTCTCGCTCAAATATTTTCTTTTCTGTTACTTTCCATCAAAGTTTGGTTTGAGTTTGATTAAATGAACGAAAAGACAAAACTTTCGAATTTCAGATGTTTCACAGTCCTCGGAACAAAAGGTCACGCTCAACTTAAACGCTCATCGGTTCAATTTCTCCGGTAAAACTCTACTTTTGCCGGGATGTGTACACTTGAGTACGCATTAAAAGCTTACATGTCCGATTAGTTGCACCTCAGCCCACTTCAAGTCCACTCCTGTCTACCCTGAAAGAAGGCCAGATTCTCCTTTTGCGATGTGGAAAGCCATGGAGTTTTCGTCTCCCCGTGACTGCTCCAGCTGTCGGGTAGGGTTTTCGATCTCATACTCGAGCTAGCTCACCGGATCGATCTCATCACCGGGTGCGCCCTTAAGTGCTATATTCATGAAACCGAATGCTCGGCTCCAACGTGTGTTTTATACATATTTATGGTTTTTCAAAAAAAAGGTGGACGCAAAATTACAGGCTTGTCAACGGCTTGATAGATTATCAGCTCTTTAAAGTAAATTTAAAAACGGCGTAGGTATGGTACGTTATAATTTACGTTCATACATACGCATGATATTAACCTGTGTCGAGCGAGGCGGGAGTTGAATACCGCTGTCGTTTTGGGATTCAGTTTGCCTTCGTCACGCCACGGAGGACGATGGACGTCGATTTTAAAAATATATATCACCACTTCTTTTTAATGAATTAGGCAAAGGCTTGGATCAAAGTTTCGGAGGCTGAACAATTTTACGAAGGGGGTCGACAACATTTAGTGATTATTTGATATAAATCAATGCTACTGTTAGGACGTATACTTGCATACGTAAGAGTATGTATACATGCAAATCCGCACTTTTCATATCGGACTGGGTGTCAGATCCAAAGATTTTTCGTAGTATCTGCTTCGTTTACATTCACTCTGGTCTATTTCTGACAATTCCCATTAATTGTTCGATACGACCATCGAATGATTCTCCTACGGAATACCAGGCTAACAATTTTGTATTTATTTTGTTTTTGTCGAGCCATCGACCATGCAAAATCTAAAGAAACCGTACAAAATTTCTAAACAACCACCAATAACGCTCCATGAACATAGCCCACCGCGGTTTTTTTTTCTAATGTACTGTTTTGCAAATAAAAAGTGCTTCCATAATTATGAAGAATTTCCTTTACAGTGACAATGCCGTGAATAGGTAACACAGTCGCTAATGATTTGTGCTACTTTGCCATGTTTAACGTCAAATTCGTGATGCGGGGTCTGTAAACTGCTTACTCTCGCTTGGTGTTAAAGCAGTAACTACGGAAAGAAATGAAAACATTGAGTGTAGATTGGATTAGTCTCGCGCAGAAGTTTTGAAAATCATCATTAGGTAAGGAAAACAATCTATTTCACTGTGAAAGTTTCGAGAAAATTGATGAAATTGAAAAAAAGATTAAAACAAGTAGTTCATTAGGGATAACAAAAAGGACGGTTGGCGTTTAGGTCGTGCAGTAGTACCGACCTTTATACCGCCATTTTGGCACGTACAATGTTATTCCTCAGTCACAGTCCCTCTATCCACGGTCGATAGAGGGACTGTGCCTCAGTGAATCATATTATTAAGGACGATTTGCTTGACACAAAAATACGACTTTTACCAAACTGAGCCATCAAAAATCCCTCGCTCCTCGCAAAATATCAAGTTGCGATCGACGAATCTAGAGTTGACAGAAGAGAACGGCTATCCAAATATAGCCATCGGCGAATCGGGCATATCCGAACGTCATGGAGATCCTGGTCCGGCAAGATCCGATCGAAAAAAAAAGAGCTAAAATTGTTATAAGAAGAGTGTTTGTTCTCGAAAGTTTTGTGTTTACTACACACTTTCAGTTGCAAACTTCGAATCGATAATTTCGACGGGGGAGAAGGACTTATTTCATACGCACATACTCTCCGGTATCAAAATTTCGCTCTCAGGACCACCGGAAGTGACGTCAGTTTGACCGATCAATGATCAGAATGTACATGATGATGGGGCCGGAGGGCGTAATACTATCATAGACACGTATTAGCATTTTGTCAATATGAAAAAAAAGGTTGCAAATGCCTGGCCGTCGGGTATACGGTGATCTATACGAGAACAGGTGTCACTCGATCGCCAGTTTATTGGATTTTCGGCGCTTTTTCTGCCGTTTTTCCCCCTCATAAGACTGTTCTGAGTGTCGAAATTTCTTAGGAGTGACGTACTCTTTCCAGAAGGAACTGCACTGTAATTTTTTTACCAGATTTCTTCAACTTCCCACGCGGGGGTTGCAGATTTTCCGATAAAGCCGTCGAATTTCATACATAGCACAACCCCTCCGCAGAATTTACTCTGACTTGTTTTATATTCAAATCTCCTCAAGCGCACAGTTCTTTAGAGGCTGACAAATTCATGATGATCAGTTACTGATGAGCAGACGATGTTACTTCATTGTTCCGTCATCACCATGGTTACCTGACGGATGAAGAATGATCCATCAGTTTCATCTTTTGTTGCAGCTTTTACATCACCTAGTATCAGAAGAGGTTGAAAAGTGTACGGTTGTTATAAAGCAAACGAAAAAATACACAACAGCAACTGTCACGAATTTTCTTAGGTTGTTTTTATTGACCTTCTAGAGGCATGGTCAAGGGGGGCTTACGTTTATGACCGCAATACAATAGAGAGACACCAATGCCGATCTATAGCAGATTGTGTGAGGCGAAGTAAATTGACCAGGAATGCAAATTCGTGAAGAAGTCAAGAGTATCGGTTCAATTTCCAATCCACCGTACGACTTTTGTCTTCATCTAGCTTGACTGAGTTTTGAAATCGGTGTTTGGGGAAATCAGAGCTGGGGTCGGTACAGTATCTCTGCATGCCCGGTCCAGTTTTAGTAGATCTGAAGTTGAAGCCATCAAGACATGCCACGGTTTATCGACAATTCATTCATTGATCTTTCCGTGGTATTTCTATCTTCCGTGTGTCATATCTATGCTGAAATAAAGTATTAACAGTGAAGACTGTTGTATTAATACCGACTATTAAATTTGGCCGTTTGCGTCTTTTACGCGCATATGTTTGGTCAGAAGAAATAAGAGTCTTGTCGTAGTATTGTACTTTCATCTAAGCTGTCATCTAACGAACTAATTGCTTTTGAAGTTGACCCGGGGCTCACCATAGGCCTTTAAACACCAACCTATATACTAGTACCTCACAGCTAGCCCACTACCATACAGTTTGTGGCATGTGTCGGCACTTGTCAATAATGAGCTGTGACGTTAAATAATTGAAGTGTGCCGGGCAGCATGCTTTAGGTCGCCTTGCAAGTAGCGTGACATTTCGAGAAGTACGGCTAATTAGATCCGGAAGGAGCACGACGTGTCTTTCAAAGTTGGCGATAAATCCGTCTGCTTCTTCAGGTGACAACCCGGGTGTTCGTAAACAGTTAGGGCCTGGACAGAAACTACAGGGGGAGGGCCGGTGGTTTAGCAGGGTGGGTCGCGCAAGCATGATTTAAGGGTCACGAATATTTTTGCGCATCCATACGGGGCTGGGTCACCATTTTCCCACTCATATGGCCAATGTAGTCCAAATAACGGTTTCCAGGTTGAACGTTCTTGGTATTAATTGAACGCTTGCATATTCAAGTGATTATTTGTAAAGTTTCAAAAATATTCTTTAAAAGGTCAAAGGTCAAACGGCAAACTGTCTCTCCATTAAGATATTGTTCATATGGACAGTGACAGGCAGTGGGGTTCACTGTTTATTATGAATGAAACTCAGGGATGGCCAATATTTGTCTTGCTAACATTTTAGAAGGGTCACTATTTTTCGAAACGCGTCCCCCCCCCCCCCACTTGTAACTTCTATCCATGGCCTAACCAGTCGTCAGTTAGGTTGGAAAAGTACTTCATTATTTAAATCAATAGCATTCTCTTTGTATAAAATTAAGACTGATATGTCCGTCATTCTACCGCATAACTCAGTCAAATAAATCTCTGATAGAGTTTCATGGGAGACCAAGATTTTTGATCACATTACATTCGATATCGACCTTTGACCCCGTTAATTGTCGGTTTCTCAAATGTACTGAGTTATAGCTGAGCAAACTGATAGTTTGTAGAAAGATGCGTGAAGCTGATCCGAAAAGGGAGAAAAGATGAACAAGCAGTCATGTTCAGGTTGCGATTTCCGTCAATCCTAACTATGAACGCTTTTGTCGTACCCTGAGTCATCGTAGAATCCACTTCGCGTATGTGACATTTGATTAAAAAAAGTTTTAGATCAGCGCTGACGTTTAATAGATTTATCAGTGAAACAGCGGAATTTAAAACCCTATAATCGCAAAATAGAAAAAAAAATAGTTAAAGAAACACACACTGCCTACATTTGAATCCAAACAATGTTTGATTTTTTTATGTGCGGCTTTATCCCTGAGAAAATTGTGGCAGTTCAAATTATCCTTTCCAGGTGTCAAATGCGTGCGGTGAAATGCTACAATAGATTGAGGTTTTCCTATGAAAGAAGACAGGAAATTCTTGTTCAGCGAAACACGCCATTCTTATTACTTGCGTTTCTCAAAACATTACATGAATGGCGTGTAGTGCTGGACTGGCTTGACAAGCTACCAAGTGTACATTTTTCCACGCTTAATTGAAACTTCTTCGATTTTCTATTCCAGTGCACGATTGAAACCCGCGTGAGTGGAATCGACAAGCCGTTCCTTTCACGGTCACGTTTGGAAACATATAAGTATGTATTCGTGCAGGGAAAAAAAAACGCCTAAAATACACTATCGATCTTGCTCAAAGCTACAAGTGAAAAATCTTGTCTTTTAAGTCGCCGGAAAAGTTATTAATGTAAATTTCTTATAAGCCACTAACATTTCCGTTAAACAACCACCCGTTTGAATGGTGTGATGTGCCGTTATGAAACGCTGTCTTTAACACAGATATGTCAACTGATATTTGGATGTGTTAGAAGCAGACTTTGAAATTTAGACGAGACGCGATTGATCTAGACTGACCCAGCGAGACAGAGAAACAGTGACACAGACTCGAAGAGACAACGAGACAGAGCGACTAAAAGAGAAAGAGAAACATACACAGGGAAACACAAACTGAAGGACAGGAAAGGAGAAAAATCGTCAGATGTAGGTTGAGAGAACGAGAAAGGTACAGCAGGGAAGAGGCAAGATTTTTTGCAAAAAATTAAGAAAATGCAACTGAACAAATACCATTAATGAGTAAATCTCCAGTGAAGAGATTCAGTGCATAATCGAAAGAAAGGTGTATTACATTAAAATTTTGTAGGATGCAGTGCGAGAGAGAGAGAGAGAGAGAGAGAGAGAGAGAGAGAGAGAGAGAGAGAGAGAGAGAGAGAGAGAGAGAGAGAGAGAGAGAGAGAGAGAGAGAGAGAGAGCTGTTAACTGGTCGAACATGATCGTTCGGGTCGAAAGTGAAACAAGCATATTTTTTCACGCAACACTTGTCAACACTCCTTGGCAATCACATTAATTTAAAATCAGATGGGATCCTGAAATGAATCGAATAGGATCGAATTAGAATCTAATTTGGCGACTTCTCTGTATACTATTTCATTTAATGTGAAAATCTTTTTCTTATCGATGAGCTATACGAGCTCAGCGTAATCTAAAAGTGATTAGCGAGTCAAGGGCTATTGGTCTCCGACGGCCGCGTAGCGCCGCTATGATTCCAACGGTGATCAGTGGTCGTGATTCTATCAGCCCGTTTGAACGCTTACCCAACGCCGTCTAGTATACAGCGTACCACGTGTGGCACCCACGAACACAACACGGCATGTTTCACTTCCAAACAGATGGATATGCAGTAACTGCACGCTTTAACTCCGTAAAAATGTTCAAATGTCTAAATACATTAGTTTTAAATTTTAAACAACAGCGTTTTATTCATAAATATGTGGGAGTATATGACAAATAAACATTATTACATATCTTACGGTTGTTACACTTAAAATACACAAAATATTATCACAACCTTAATTTGTTCATCGTAAAAAAGACGTACAGTGTTTACAACCTACACGTGTCTAATACTTGTATATCGAATGAGCTGACAGAGACGCAAGCTCTCGACTCATTGTGGGGAAAAGATGACGACTCAGAGAGTGCGAAGATAAATATTTGCAGACTAATCTTGAAAGCAGCGTTTCAGCATCGTCTGTTTTTTTCCTTTCGATGACGTTGAACCCACCTGTACCTGTAACAAGACAAACTTGATGACAACTAAACAACAGGAAACGAGGAATTATCGATATCAGGAAAATAAAAACTTTAGCCACAGGGGAAAAAATAATAACATTCAACGACACAACAACACCAGATGATGTTCACTAGAATGTCCGGCACAACATGTTTTCCGGATATCATACAACATACGCAAAAAAAAAGCAACACTCTTATGACGTATGGTATCTTAGATACGCGCTTGAATTTTTTGAACTGATGTAAACAAACTATTGTAAAGTTAAGCAACGGGTTTATTGGAGCGGAGTAAACCGACACTGTTGCCATATTAACCCATTAGCGCAGTTGCATACAAGCAGCGTGTGGTACGCAAGACTTCGACAGGTTTCGATTGGGTCCACCGATCGAAATTGTCATAAGGACTCAAAGTTGATATATTGCAAAGCTAATGTGTGGTGGTGGCTCTTTTCTCCTTTATGAATTCGATTCATACCCTGAAACTCTGAACGATGGTTATATGAAAGAGACCCACTTAGTCCGAGGTGAAACTATTGCCGTATGTCGTCAAGTTTGGAGTGCTTAGTGATGAATCGGGCAAAGACCTGAGATTTTTAAATAACACATGCAGTTGGGAGTAGTATGTGTCATCATGCGAATCCTCGTCACGAATGAATCTTCGAACACCTAGCAATAAATACACACTGAATGTTATATCTGTGTCTATAGTCTGTACATACCAATATGTACATATTAATATATATATATATATATATATATATATATATATATATATATATATATGTATATATATGTATATATATGTTTAGAGACAGAGAAGAGAGACAGAGAGAGACCGAGACAGAGAGAGACAGACAGAGACAGAGACAGACAGACAGACAGACAGACAAACGCTGGTTAGGTGATGGGTCAAATAGGTAGACGGAGATAGATAGATAGAAAGAAAGATAAAAAGATAGATAGATAGATAGATATCCAGATTATTTGATTGATAATGCGGCTGACAGATCGACAGATAGATCAATAGATATTTGGAATTCATTGACATCGATTAATTAGCTAACCGTCTCAATGACTTATCGTACGGCATGACTATGGGTCAAATTTTTCGATGAAAACGTTCATCGCTTCATCTGATATGTGAGACCAGTGAATCTTAATTGCATAATTCGATTCAAGTGGTTCTGTTTTGACGTTCTAAGTGTTTCGGTAAGTTGGTATCGCCACCACTGGGAAAGTTTCATGCGCATGTAAAGCGCAACTTGTGACTCCAATTTCACGACAGATTTTTGTCACCTCGATGGCGATTGAAGGCTCAATTCTCTCCTATGACGTATTGCGTCAAATTTCATTCAGTGTATGTTTGGAAAAAAATTGACATAAAAGCGTAGCTTAGAATACTCAACATTCACGTCGGTTCTACATTGAGCACTGTGTACTCACATCATATATCACATATTGCACTATTTTTCACGGGTTTATAGTTATCGAGTTTTGATGGCAATTATTTTAAACTTGTAACGAACATCGGTCGCCGAATTAATAATGCTCTCCGATTTTCGATACCAGTTGTGTAGCCTTTGAACGGCATGCTCGTCACTGAACGATCTTCAGCGTCCACGGAACCCTAGCTGAATTTGCAGCCACGGAGAAAATCTATAATTATAGTACTTTTGTGGCCAAATATCCAATAATTAGTAATTATGCGATAAACGACGCGCATGTTGCGCACGCGACTGGGCGAGTGTGTTGCACGAGTTTGTATTCATGTTCCTGGGCCGATCCAGCGGAAGGAGTGGGGGGTGGGTGGGTAAGGACTCAAAACGAAGCAAGTACCCCCTCCATGAGTGAGTCAACCGCCTCAAGAAATTATCGGAGGAGAAAAATGTCTCTCCTAGATCAATAAGCAGCCTTTATGAGCCCGTAGGTCGTCCACAAGATAATGTAAAATTACCGACAGGCATTTAGAAACTTTTATCCGAAATCGATGTAGCCCCTGGAAAATAAGGTATGAGAAGAGACGGCTATGACGAACGCCGTCGGTATCGATCGGCGACGTTCGTAGGTGAATGTAACTGCGCAGTCGATTTTCTACTGAAAACAACGACAGGTGTCTGAACAGGTAAAGAAACCGAGCGACAATTCCAGTTGTCTGGGAGAGACAACCTGGCTACATCGCATCGCGTCTGACTGTGATTTCTTAATCTATTTATAACATTTAAAAGCTCTAATTGTATGTTTCCCATATGGAACACGGCTACTCACGATAATTTTTTTTCATTTCTAGGAAAGAGAATCTGATATACCAAAAAAGGGACGAACAGAAATTCTTCAAAGGAACTTAATACTTCAAATCTCGCCTTAATAAACTTTCGAAGTGAAAATTCCAAACTTTAAATATGGGATTTTAAGAAAGGCGAACGATTTGTATTTTATGACCGTCAAAGAGCTCTCCAAGTTGAACGGAAAGTTGTAGACCTGTTGAAAAAATATTTTGAACTTTGAATCCTGTTCTTTGTCGAAAATGAGGATCTTTATCTTCATTACTTACAACGACTTCGTCCAGTTGCTTAAATCAGTGCTGAAAATGTACTTTATTTGATGACGCGTTACTGAAAGTACTAACCAATGAAAAGTCATGAACGTAGTATCAATCAGTGCTAAGGGAAGAAAGATATCTATACAGTTGCTACCTGGTGGTGAACCGTTCCATTTCGCTCTGTAGATATTTCACCGCGTCCTCGTTTTGGCGACACAATTTTCAATTCCGTGATTTAAATCATTTCATGCATGACTCGTGAAATGCTGTAGTATTCGTTTTTACAGATTATTATACCCGATTTTATTCTTGAGATGGGGTGATGCGATTTTGTGATCACTTCGATCTCTCTGTCGAAGTAAAGAGGGCAGTTTGACCCAAAAAATGGGGCCACACACGAAAATTTATATTGCTCTGTGGTCAGATAACAACGTGGATAAAGTAAGCGAACTTTCGGAATTCCTTTTCATAGAGAAAAAAGCCAATGCTATGTTTCATGGATATTCTCCTCAACTATATGAAACTACATATATGGTACATAAAAATGTACGTCCGCAGTGGATAGCTGGCACTGCTATTATTTGCTGCGACTTTTCTAAATTTTCAAGTGATCTTACTTCAATTTCTCCCTTCCGGTTTACTGTCCACATATATAATCTCGGCAGCCATTCGCGGGATTAAGGGTCATCTGTTAAACATTATGTATGGCAGAAATGTGAGACAACCTGGAAGTTAATTCACGCGTATCTGCGTCTTCTCTGATAACTCAGAAATATTATGCATCAATGGCATAAAAATTATGTTCATTACCGTAAAATAAAATACACGTTAATCTTTAAGTTGCTTTCGATTCTTTTCAGCTACAGTGTGCCTTATTTGGGCTGACACGCTAAATCTTCAAAAGGACTGTTGTTATCTTAAACCATATAAGGATGGTATTCCCGACAGGTTTGTGAGACTGATGCGGACAGAGACTGTCACTGGCGCCCCCATTCTTAACGTCTCCTCAGAAAGTATTCGCTGGATTTGCTTTCGGTTTGGACTTTAGGGGGCGTGGCTTATAAACATGAAGTTTGTTTCTGCCACCCAGACGACTGATGCATACTATTCGCTTCAAAATGGTGTTTGGACCACTCCCTTATCTCTTCAGTGCGTCTCACCATTTCACTAAGTTGAAAGTTAAGTCTTTTGAAGTAATAGACGCTATAACGACGGACAAGCCTTTTAATCAGTCTGTCCAACAGAAACTTCACTCAAGCTTCGTTCTCGCACAGGGTGACCTTTGACCGGTACGGACACTCTTCTCTGCTCTGCTCCATCTAACAACAACGCTGTTTTTCTTACAAACATAAGATAAACTATCTCCTCTAAAAAGCATCAGTTCATTTCTGTATCAAGTAAAATTACAACATATTGATCAAACAAGGAATGAAAACGATAATTTCATCGATAACCCGATAAATATATTAAACACCCCAACATTCAATCTCATAAACCATCAAAAAGTAGATTTGGTTATCGATAAAGGCAAGCCTTCTCTCTACCTCACAGATTTAACTAGATTTTTATACTTTCCCGTTTAATTTTCATATCCCTTTCATGTAACAATATTATTCTTGTGAAGTCGGGGAGTTTACCCTGTAGATTCCTATACGTTGACGATATTTAACAGTCAGATCACAGGCTTGCGACACTGTAGGAATGCTGGCTTCATTATAAAATTACCAAGATGTAAAATTGGTAATAGGAATTCGAAGAAGACTACAAAAATAGTATCACTTCCCATTGGTCTGTACATCATGTATATCATGTATCTTTGTAGTTAGATCGAAGAATAGGATGACGCACTACTCGTCTGAAAACAACCTAACGATTTTCTTTGGCTGATTAGTTCTCATGTATTTTTTAAAGTCAGATTTCTGAAACGTTTCCGCTGATTTGAAATTGTGAATGTTACATTTCTAGAAACAATACCTTTTGTGAGCGTTTGTCTTCCTATCGCAGACCTTTTTGGAAAATAATTGATTAAGGAAAAACAAAATCATCTTACAGGAAATATCTTACCCACAGCCTGTAAGACATTTTCAATGCGTGTATCTCGTCATTTCCGTGAGGCCCCGTACTTTACATACCAGGAATAGTATCTATAGTAGTGGCCATTTTTTGCATACTGCTAAAGAACAATATGTACTGACGCTGTTGCAGTTACCCGACCCGACGGACAAAGGACACCGTTAGAATAATGGCCATCCAGAGCAAGTGATGGTGTCCCGGTAAAGTATACACGCTTTAAGTGACACCGTCCTTCAGAGTGGGAGATTCACCAAAACATTTATACGATTTTGTTAGTTTTATCAGACAGATAAAGATCTTTTCAAAAACGACATATAAACGTGTGGGGAAGACCAAGAATACGATAAAATACTGTATCGGACAACAAAACGGCACGTGTGTGGTTGAGGGCGCTATAAATCATTGTCGTACAAGTTCACGAACAGCCTCGGCGAAGTTTCTCCGAGAGGTCCAGATCTGATACGCCTCAAAACGCAGTTGCTCAACACAATAACAATGAGTTTAACTTTCATCAATAAAAAATAACATCAACAGATATCAATCCGTACTACGACTAGCTGTTGTACCCCACCACTGTTCATTGTCGAGGAATCAGTCGAGCTACCAGCGCGTTGCTAGCTACGGTGGCATAGACGAATTTGTCTCGAACAAAGACTTTAATCACTTTTTGTACGACCTGTTCTGTACGACTGCTCATCATGCGTTGCTTTCAACGACATATTTCTGGTTGTTTGACAATTTTGTTAGCATCCGTTGCTTAGCAATGCGCAAGCGCCTGCCACCAACATTAATAAGACTGAGCAGTACTTACCAGATCAGGCTTAGTAACGTTTCGCTGTTTTGAAGTCCTTAAAAAATATCTCCTTCTGCTTACATGTGTTCTTTTATTGGTCTGAACAGCCATGGCAAGCTCAAATATGACCTTCACCATCAACATCAAGTTTTAGGTTACAGAAAAACATTTTATGCGTATCAGATTAATCCGGCAACATATTGAGATGTCTTAACGCATTACAATGTCAATGGGAGGGAGAGAGAGAAATAACGAACCCGTCTAATCCCTCTTTCATCTGACAGAAACTCGATACTTCCGCGCAGAGTTGATTCGCCCACTAAGGCCAATATGCCACTCTTTTTTGAATGGCAGGCAAATAGATTGCTGAATTACTAATCTGTGGACAAACTGAAGAGATTAATTATGGGGCAAATGAATGAATGGAAAAGTCACCGGTGCGCGTGTAACAAGAGATGATGGCACAACTCTGAAAGGCTTTAGGACATCTGTTAACTTGGCGACACTTTGTATTCACGTTTTCGTGAATCGAGAACGGAAACGAACTTAGTAGGAAATGTTTTAAGCAAGTACAAGCGCCACTGAACGGGATGTAATGCTTCGATCGTTGAGTTTCAGAGCCGTCTAGAGAAATTGAGATTGAAACTTTCCTTTACATGTAAGTAGTATGCGTGAAAGACTTAAACTTTTGCTCTTCAGCAAATATTTACCGATCGTCAATGATAGTCGCAAATAGACTATCTCTGTCCATACTACAATAGTTAGTCAAGTTTTTAACTGTATTCAAGTCTAGTTTCTACGCGATGAAGAAATGAAAATATTTTACTGTTTTACACAGACGTTCTTCACTATCAATACTCCTTGCTGTGAGCGCCCTCTATTGACATTAACTTCTATACCACACCATTGATCGTCGAGGGACAAGTGCTCAAAGTTACTTTATGACCCATAGAAAACACACTACTTCGATGAGGCACGATCTGTTTCCCTGTTCCGTTGATATGAGAAAATGAAGATTTTAGACTTCTTGTTTTAGCAATTCAGCATTTTCCCCGATGAGTTAATTAGGAGGTAGCGGCAATAGTGTAAATTTCAAACAACAGCTATTAGGCCAAAAAAAAAAAAAATAGTTTGTTTCTCATCCCCGCGCGCGTCAATGTAGACCCGCCGCGCCAACCTTTTTTTTTGCATCTCAAGAGGGAACGAAAAAAAAATGAAAAAAAAAACTAACGCAAAAATACGCGACGATAAAACTGAACTAGACAGAACATTGAACATCACACAGTGCTGTAACATTCCATTCAGAACTGTACACTATGTCATTGAAAGCTATCAAAACTGCATTCTGCACTAATAGTCAAAAAGCAGCACTGTTGATATGCTAAAAATTTGCTGTGCATTTATCTCTGCATGCATTCCTATGTTCTCATGTTGTAAGCGCGTTGTTGTTGATGGTTGAATAAAAAAAAAGTAGCAGCAAAAAAAAAAAAAAAAAAAAAAAACCGCGTCACCGCATCATTTTTGCAAGATGCCTAGGATGAGAAACAAACTATTTTTTTTTTGGCCTTACGAGGTAATTCCCTGTTCCAATTCAAAATACGGTAACTCATATTTTGTTTTATATGTAACTTTGTCGCATACAACCTTAGGAAGGCATTACAAAGATTAATGATACATTGTTTTATTTGTACTCCATGTACATAAACACATTACAGAGATTTGACTAACTCTATGTACATATGTGTACATCATATAGGGTTCAAATTCAAACCCTCCTCCAAAAAATTTTTTGTTTATACTTGTGGTCGTCAGAGGGCGCTAATCACAAACAGCAACAGTGCTGAGGCAGCAGTCGATCGCGGTATCTCATTTATTCGTCGACAAATCCTTGCCCGGGGCTATATTAGATTAGTTTCAGCCATCAGACGACTCAATATTGCTCTGATGAATAATTTTTTGCCATTTAGCGAATTTACGAGAAATTGTAAATAAAAATGTCAATCTTTCATCCCCAGACAGTGGGCAAACAGTCCGCTGACAAGCACTGCGTAACAGAACACGTTCAAAGTTGACTAAAAAACGAATGAAAAACCATGTTGACAGAGAAAATGCAACGTTTGACAGTTTTGCCAGCAAATTGCTGTTTATGAATGATTGCTTTGAAAAAGCGGCTTAATTTTCCGCAGCTGACAAAACAACTCCCAGGCGATCGGGCTGACAAGGGTGAAGTTACCCTAGCTTAGAGCTCCATTGGATAATAGCTGTTGCTGTATTTCCTTGTATTTTTTGCTCTGTTTGTAAAATACAGTTTCTTGGTCGACTTCCGAAATCGTGTTGAAATGCCAAGTATTCAACTTGTCGACGCTGTACTGGTTGTCCGTAATGCCAAATGTTATTGTCGTCCACTGAATTTAGGTCCGGAATAGAATTCATTTTATCAACAATAACGTTTCTCTCAGTAAATACTTCGATCGGTTTGCACTGCTATGCTTTGTATTCCAACTTACTGTAGGGAGAAGCTTGAGCAAATGTGGCTGTTTACAAGAATAAAACAAATATTGTAAAAAAAATTAGTCACTGATACTTTAATTTGGTAGGACAATTTGAATAATTAAAAACTTGGTATTTTAAATTGAAGGATTTTGCCTTCATCCAAAAGCTATTATTTTTAATTACCCCGCGGCGGTAGATGCGATTCACGGGATGAAAGGAGCTATGACTGTCGGGCACAGGCGAGCAGTTTTTGTCATGTCGTTTTATGGATTTAAATATTCGTTTTCTGCCTTAGTTTGCCCGAGAGGATTTTCATCGTTTGGTGTCCATATGTTTATCTACTCGCTAGCGTCAGTTCTCACGTAGCCCGAGAGCGTAATTAACGTGCACATTATTTGTAACTTTTGACCATTTTTTGCCTCGGAAAATTCCATGTTGGAGGCTCATATTTGTTGCAAAATGTTGTTTACGAACGAACACAAACATGATTAGTGATGTTATAGCCCACATAAAACTGCTAATTTGTTCAAAACGTTGTTGCCCTTCGAGCCGTTTGTTGACGTCTGGCATGCTCAGCGTGCTGGGGAGAACAAAGATAATGTTGACGCCGCGATCACGCGATAGTACAAGTTCACGTTTATTGCGGGATCAAAACAAACATTGCGTCGTGGATTGCCAGACATCTGGCTACGCAACGTGCTCAAACAATGGACTACGACGTAAGTACCGGGCATAAGTAATGAATATTTATTTGAAATTGCTGTAAATGGCTCGCACAGGTGCAGAAGAATGCCTATGTTGCAATCCGCGTGTCAACAGAGTTTGTATTTCTGTCCGGACAAAAATTGAAATTTTCGTTGTAAAATCACATGTTATTAGTTGTAGGGCATGTAATGTTTCCGAACAATATGCGATTCTATGTTATTTGACAGGCTATTCAACATGAGCCAGTGATCATTTCAATCAAAACTAACGGAAAAATCTCCAGAAGATACAGCTAATGGAACTTTAACGTGCATATTCTATCTCAAGCACAACATACGCGCGCTTTGCCCGAAGATTTGTTTAGATATGGCCAGGGACGGACGGACCATAAAATTAAACGGCAAAACATTTGATCGGGAACTTGCGGTGAGATGTGTTTGAAACACGCCGTCTTGCAGACTAAATATCAGTCACTTTCACAATTTCTATCATTGCCATTTACCATTTCATTAAGGATGCAAACTGGGTTCGTTGATAAATCCATTTAAGCAGCCTCGTCCGCCGATAAGATAGTTGAGACGGCCTCGTTCGCGATAAGAATCTCGATAGATAATTTTCATCTCCTCCTTCGGCGCGTATACTTGCAACATAAAGACCATTCACGTGGTATAATGCTGACATATGGTGTCTTGCTGCAATGTTAATTCAGTCTTAATCTCGCTTTATTAAAAAATCTTTCGATCTTTATAGACTCAAATATGGTGCCCTCCCCTGAGCGCTACATGCTTCACGGGGGCCGAGTTGTACCTCGCTCGCTTATCCTTTTTTCATTTTCCCCTGAAGTGCTCAAAACCGGAATGTAGGTCTTATTTTATCTTTTAATGCCCTGTCATTATCTGAGCATGGTTTTTTGTATTCTGCTAAAATAATTTTATCCAAGGCCATCGTCGCAGTGACTTTACAAGGAAACATTTGTGATCAATCATAAAAAATATGGGTCACCGTGTTGATGTTTGTATGTTTAGTTAAGTGAATACCTCAAAGTTTTCGGGGTTTTAAACTTTTAAATTCTTAATGACCTCCATTTATTATTTTTTCAACTTTTACTGAAGTGAAAACCTAATTTTCTCCACCGGTTTCTTGGCATGCTGTAGGAAAGCGAGCAGCTGTAAAATTTTTACGGTTCAAAACTTTGTCCCCGGAGCGTATTCTACCTTACCTTTCAATCAACATTCGTAATTTGTGTCGAAAACGACGCCAAGTGTTGTCTGAGTGTTTTCACTAACAATTCCGTGTCAAGGACAGTGATTTTGATTTTTTTAGTGATCGACGAGGATCAATAAAAAATTGATGAGAGCTCAGCACTTTAACCAATTCATCCACACCGTGGTGAATCGGTTACACTCAACATCTTTTGTAAAGCATTCTCCCCAGCATTGCCGAAAGTAATACCGACTGCATGTGTTAAACTTTACGTATGATTTGTCGGCATCATTAAGAAAATGCAAAGTCAACATTTCTGGGATGTCATGCCATCATGTGAGGTGGGGGTGGGGGTGGAGGGGGGGGGGTTGGTGGCGGAATCGGGGTAAATTCAATACTTTTCCCGAATGTGTTACCCTTCTTGTACCATAGGCAATTCATGTTGTTAAGATTAAAACCCTTTGAGCGCCGAATTCGAAGTCAACTTTTGTCACATTTATAAAATGTACCCCAGTAATTTTTTTTCAGATTTTTGCCAAATTTTTGATAAAAACCTGTAGCCAATGAAATGTGATGTCCGTTTGGTCCAAAATAATAAAAAAGATTTCAGAAAAATTCATAAAAAATGTTCAAATGTCACACTAAAATTTTGATGGGAAAAATAACAGCACTCAAAGGGTTAAATGATGAGTAAATAAGCGATGAGCGATCATTATTGGCTTTGCCGTTCGATCAGATCGGTCACATAATACTCTACTCAAAATCGAGCCTTACTTTCCCCAAAGCATGTTCAATTATATTGATACAATATGTTTCTTCTCGACCTTAATAATTTTAAAGTATTCTCATGCATACTAGTTAAGTGAAAATTTAGGTAGCTATATATATATATATATATATATATATATATATATATATATATATATATATATATATATATATATATATATATATATAATATATATATATATATATATATATTATATTTATATATATATATATGTCGTCTTGCATTTGATGTCTACGCAGTGTTGTCCTTATATTTAAAAGTAGCCAGGTAATTTAAGAAAGTAGACGGGTGGACTGCGAGAGAGCAAAGCGACCGAGGGGAGGAGAGAGCGCAAGAGGGGAGTGTCCCCCCTCTCGCAAGGCGAAAAATGAAATTTTGGAGTGGAAATGGTGTTCTCTGGTGGCATCTGAGGTGACATTTAGCTGAGACTGAAACAGTACTTTTGTCGTGTGTCTTAGACGTGGCTCACATACAACAAAACAAACATGATTTTGTTTTGTTTGTATTATTTATGACATACCGGTACTTATGGTTTTATTTGCAGTAAAGTCACCTGCAGTCTGCTCATTTCATTGCTCATTTCCCATTCTTCATTACTAGTAAGTATAACCCTGGACTCACTAAAAAAGGTTAAAATTATAATCAGAAAGCTTTATGAATATATGATAAGTATATACGTTAAATTAATTCTAGTAAGTATTCACCATCAGGCCTACCTATATAACTGTTTTCATGATGATATTTAAAAAAATGATATTCAATTCAATCAGAAAAGAGTTAATTAACTTAGGGACCACGTCAAAACATGGATGTCGGATAAAAAACTCAATTCTTTCAAACTTCATTGATGAATATTTATCAGATGTTTCCATCATTTCTTTACTGTGATAATTCCAATCATACTTAAAACACAATCAGGATGGAAAATAAAAAATAATGACATTATTCTAATGAAAAACACATTTACTTTTGTTTAAAACAATCGGTAAGATAATTTACTGTAATGTAAACACATGTACCAATATAAAAATGTCTATTTCAGACAACTAGAAGGAAGAAGTTTTCCAGTTGCAATAACGGCAATGTAGGGAGCAAAAATATGTAATTACATCATCATTTTTTAAGATTTCTCAACCAAATCAAACTAGAATATTGTTTTTGTCGGATGAAAAACTTTTTAAAGAATTTAGATTTTATCCGACATCGATCTTTTGACGT